>NW_026019866.1:0-18594 GCF_900185275.1 Solanum verrucosum
CAATATTCCTTCCCCATTTCCTATTTCTTTGCTTTTGCAGGATCCTCGTGAAGAAGCCCTTGTGATGGATACATTTGTGGGCTGTCCCAACATTCCTACGGTAAATGTCATTTTGAGGGTGAAGATCTTTCTTGCGGGCGTCAAACTACCATAGCTAAATTTAACACTTTTACCATTGCAAATGAACAAAGTGTAAATGTTAGCTTGTCTATATGTGAGCCTATTTTTCTTTCCTTGTATTGATAATGTGCTTGTTGAGAGTGTGGATACACTAGTTGATTCTTCTAGTAAGATCATTTGTGTCCACCTAATGTTGACACCTGTACTTTGAATGCTAGTACATTATCGTGTGATAATTGTGTTGATCAACCTGCTTGTGAGTGTAGTTCACTGTTGAGGGTCCTTGTAATGTGATTAAGGAACCTCAAGTAATGGTGCTAATGATAATGTTGATCTATTGAATAGGAGTGACTCTATGAGCTTATCTTTTGCGGAAGATCGATTGCTTGTTTTGTTCATAGAGATCAGTGCTTGAACATACTTCGAAGAATGATATTTGTCCTTTTGAGGGTGAACTTGCATGTTTTGATTCTTCCTTAGTGGTTGACCATCCCCTCCTTAAGTACAATGTCTTATTTGAAGATGATGGAAACACTCCTTAGTGGCGTGAAACTTGAGAGTAGTGTAGTTCTTAATAACTATACTGTCTATAGTAACCCACTACGGTGTGAAGCTTTCCTCCCAAAGATGGAAATCTCTTCTTGGAAGATGAGAGTACTCTTGTGGGAAAGGAATGTGATGAGGAGGAAGGTGGTGTTGGTTTTCCTATTACTCTTCTTCTTGGTGTGTTTCAATCCTTGATAGTATGACCAACGCTTTTGAGCCTATTGGTAGTCATACTCATGAAAACACCCTCGAGGAAGTTGACTTGCGAGACACCTTTCTCTATTACTTGTTTACATATGATGAAGCTCATGCTGTTGAGTGAGTATGATGTTGGAAAATGAGAGTGCTAGTCGGGCAAAAGGAGAAGTACTTGGAGTCCATGGATCTCCTTTCCATTTGACCCCGGTAGTGAATTAAATTGTGGCATTGTGTAGTGATGCTTGGTCAAGATGACAAGTATCATTTGGATGGATTTGTTGACACCTTTCCCTACGATGGAAAGTCCTTCTTGAGGGTTTACAATCCGATTGAGGAGCCTATATTGTGTAGGGGAAGGTAGTTTCCTAAGCCTTTTCTTTACTCATTCTTTGAGTATGATCTTGTCGATCGTACATTTTATGGGGGTAGGAGCTCTTTGTTGAGAGAAGGTGAAGTTTATTTTAAATTTACCATGAAGTCTTTGTGTTCCTTCTTGTAAAGTGATGTGTTCTAGGATCCTTAACCTAGTTGTGATCTTACATATGAGAACACCTTAGATGTCCCTAGTGAGCATGACACCTTTCTCTATTGCATATGATAATACTCATGTTTGTGTGGGTACCATATTTTATGTTAATAGTGGAATCAATGGGGCAAATGAGAGTCTCCTTGACTCATGCTTATATTTTCCTTCCCATTTGACCGGTGTTGGTCTACATTTTGATGGGTATGGTAGTAACACCCTTTTGATTTTATGTGATTTTACTTGGTGTTATTACTTGATCCTATGTGCTTGAATGAGGTTTGTTTGCCAAGTTGTGTGGGGAATACTATTGTATTTGACCCTGTCATGAATTGAGAATAACTACATTCTTGAAGTTATCTAGTGCATTGGATGGAATCTTAATTTGGGTTAACTTTGTTTATGCCCTTGCACTTAGTTTTGAGAATGTTTATGTGCACTTGACATAAATGAGGTCTTGTGCTTGTTTATATGTGCAACAATGAAGGCATACATATGAGATTTTTAAGTGTATTGGTTCCTACGCTCTACCCCTTTGTCAATGTTTACTACTTAGCCAAATATCTATTGCTCTAATGGGTTACACACCCTTGGTTGATTTTTGAGATTCTTGGATATGTTCAGTATTACATCCTTGGCATGGTGATGAACTTCTTATTGCTAACGCTAACCCTCACGCCATGAGGATCTTGTTATTGTTTCCTCCCCCTAGGGTTTTGCAAGGTATGGATTCGAGGACGAATCATTTTCAAGAAGGGGAGAATGATGTAAAATGGATTACATCAAGCCTATCCATTCACGAACTTCAATGCTTTTATGGAGTGTTCACAAGGGTGGAGGTTGTTTGGCATGTATGGATGCCAAGGAGGAAGTTCCTTGCCTTGTGGGAACATATGCATTCTGAAGGAGCTCCCAATTGGGCAACACCTTGCTTGGATGTAGCTTGGAGCGTTGAAGGCCTAACGAAGCGAGGAGGAGCAAGTGAAGAATGTGCTCCATTCGGCGAGCTGGAGAACACTTCGGCGACTCGCTAAATCCGTTTGGCGAGGGTTCCCAATATCGCCAACTGCCCAAGGAGCTACAAAGGGGAAAACTGCTCACCAGGTGAGCTGAAGACCATTGGGCATCGCCAAGTGGATTGGGCAATGGTTCCCAGACCGCCCAAAGTTCCAGTAGTTTCCCAGCCAAGGCAAGGAGCAGAGTTCCTCACCGAACCTATTGGGCACATCGCCGAGCTATTAGGGGATCCCGACGTCACTTGCCCATTAGCCCATTTAGGGTCACCTTTGGGCCATCTATGTAATAATGCCTAAAACTATAAATAGGCCATTAGGGTTTCGTTTTAGGGTAGATTGATTTTGAATATTGGTTGTAAACCTATGTGTGAGTGTTGAAAGCTTGGTAAGATTTTGTTGAACCTTGTATAGAAACGAAGGTTTCTTGGCATATTGATTCCCTCGAGGTCTTCGTAAGAGTGAGCTGCTTCTTGACGGATTAACGAGTTGAAGTCTTTGGGTTTAATATACCCTTAGGTTGCTCTTTGTTTCCTCTTTTTAGTGTATCTATTTATCCAGATTTCGTACTTGTTAGGATCTAGATTGGAGTTTATTGGATTTAATACATCCTTTAGTTGCCAATTGTTTCTTATCTTGTGTCTCTTCTTCTATCTTTTTGTTTTTCGTTGTTTGTTGTGATTCTTCTTGTGAGAAATTACATCATTTGGTATCAGAGCAAGGCTCAGAATCGTTCCTACGAATTCTAGTCTAGGGTTGTTACAAAAAAATGGGGGGTCAAAAAACGTTTTCTAGAAAACCCCAAAAATATTTTGTTGATTTGAGTCTTTCTTGAAGTTTTTAAGGTTATATTAGTGTTCCCTAACATTATTTGAGTTTAGATCTGAGATTTGGTGAAGTTTGGTTCACTACTGAAGTTTCCACCATATTGTTGGTTGAAGAAGCTTTGAAGAAGACGAAGTGAGTTTTGAAATCTGGAAGTTTTGGCAAGGAATTGAGTGCTAAAAAGTATTGAGGTTTGTTCCCTATATCAAGGAGAGCATTCACCTAAAGTTTCATGAAATTCCGAGCTAAAAATCTTTGGGGTTTTATGTTGAATCTTCACAGTGTTCTTGAAGAATATTCTAATCTTCAATAAGGGAATATTTGAAAAGGGAAGTGTGTAATTCCAAAAAGGAAGAAGAGAAAGTGTTAAAGTATTTGTAAAAAAAGAATTTACCAAAAATGGTAAATACAAAAGACTAAGGAAGACGATGGGGCCACCAAGGTTAAATTTTCGGAGCCTTGCAATTGCAGCTTGAGGAATTTGGACGAATTCCACTCAGCGCCTCGCCCTTTGGGCAGCTAGGTCGTCAAGTTATTATTGTATGTGCATAAATAGATAAGGGAGGATGTGGGAGTCGAAAATGCATTGATCTTTAAGGATCATGAGTTACAAGCTAACCCGTCTCCCTCTTCCCTTCCCCATTCTAGTTCTTTGCTTTTGCAGGATCCTCATGAATAAGTCCTTGTGATGGATACATTTGTGGGCTGTCCTAACATTCCTACGGTAGTGTCATTTGAGGGTAAAAATGATCTTTCTTGCGGGTGTCAAGGTACCATATCTAAATTTAACACTTTCACCATTGCGAATGAACAAAGTGTAAATGTTAGCTTGTCAATATGTGAGCCTATTATTTCTTTACCTTGTATTGATAATGTGCTTGTTGAGAGTGTCGATACACTAGTTTATCATATTGATGACCGAGTTGATTATTTAGTAAGATCGATTTGTGTCCACCTAGTGTTGACACCTATACTTTGAATGCTAGTTCATTATCGTGTGATAATTGTGTCGATCAATGTGCTTGTGAGTGTAGTTCATTGGTTGAGGGTCATTGTAATGTGATTAAGGAGCCTCAAGTTAATGGTGCTAATGATAGTGTTGATCTATTGAATAGGAGTGACTCTATGAGCATATCTTTTGCGGAAGATCGATTGCTTGTTTTGTTCATACAGATCATGTGCTTGAGCATATTTCGAAGAATGATATTTGTCCTTTTGAGGGTAAACTTGCATGTTTTGATTCTTCCTTAGTGGTTGACCATCCCCTCCTTAAGTACAATGTCTTATTTGAAGATGATGGAATCACTCCTAGTGATGTACCTAGTGGCGTGAAACTTGAGAGTAGTGTAGTTCTTAATAGTTATACTATCTATAGTAACCCACTACGGTGTGAAGCTTTCCCTCCCAAAGTTGGAAATCTCTTCTTGGAAGATGAGAGTACTCTTGGGGAAGAGTGATGAGGAGGAAGGTGGTGTTGGTTTTCCTATTACTTCTTCTTCTTGGTGTGTTTCAATCCTTGATAGTATGACCAACGCTTTTGAGCCTATTGGAAGTCATACTCATGAAACACCCTCGAGGAAGTTGACTTGAGAGACACCTTTCTCTATGACTTGTTTACATATGATGAAAGATCATGTGTTGTTGAGAGGAGTATGATGTTGGAAAATGAAAGTTCCAGTCGGACAAAAGGAGAAGTACTTGGATTCCATGGATCTCCTTTCCATTTGACCCCGGTAGTGAATTAAATTGTGGCACTTGTGTAGTGATGCTTGGTCAAGATGACAAGTATCATTTGGATGGATTTGTTGACGCCTTTCCCTACGATGGAAAGTCCTTCTTGAGGGTTTACAATCCGATTGAGGAGCCTACATTGTGTATGGGAAGGGTAGTTTCCTAAGCCCTTCACTTTACTCATTCTTTGAGTATGATTTTGTCGATTGTACATTTTATGGGGGTATGAGCTCTTTGTTGAGAAAGGTTTAGTTTATTGTTAAATTTACCATGAATCTTTGTGCGTTCCTTCTAGTAAAGTGATGTGTGCTAGGATCCTTGAACCTAATTGTGATCTTACATATGAGAACACCTTAGATGTTCCTGGTGAGCATGACACCTTTCTCTATTATATTTGCATATGATGATACTCATGTTTGTGTCGGTACCATATTTTATTTTAATAGTGGAATCAATAGGGCCAAATGAGAGTCTCCTTCACTCGATGCTATATTTTTCCTTCCCATTTGACCTCTATGTTGGTCTGCATTTTAATGGGTATGGTAGTAACACCATTTTGCTTTTATGTGATATTTACTTGGTGTTATTACTTGATCATATGTGCTTGAATGAGGTTTGTTTGCCAAGTTGTGTAGGGAATACTATTGTATTTGACCCCGCTCATGAATTGGGAATAGCTACATTCTTGAAGTTAGCTAGTGCATTGGATGGAATATTAATTTAGGTTAAATTTGTTTATGCCTTTGCACTTAGTTTTGAGAAGGTTTATGTGCTACTTGACATAAGGGAGGTCTTGTGCTTGTTTGTATGTGGAACCAATGAGGGTTATATATGAGGTTGTTTAAGTGAATTGGTTCCTACGCTCTACCCCTTTGTCAATGTTTTTTACTTAGCCATGTATCTATTGCTTTGATGGGTTACAAACCCTTGGTTGGTAATTGTGATGCTTGGTAATGTTCAGTTTGTACATCCTTGGCATGGTGATGAACTTGTTATTGCTAACGCTAACCCTCATGCCATGAGGATCTTGTTCTTGTTTGCTCTCCCTAGGGTTTCGCATGGTTTGGATTTGAGTACGTATCCTTTTCAAGAAACATGATGTAAAATGGATTACATCAAGCCTATCAATTCACGAACTTCAATGTTTTTATGAAGTTTTCACAAGGATGGAGGTTGTTTGGCATGTATGGATGCCAAGGAGGGAGTTCCATGCCTTGCATGGTAACATATGCATCTTGAAAGAGCTCCCAATTGGGCAACGCCATGCTTGGATGATAGCTTGGACAGTGGAATGCCTAACAAAGCGAGGAGGAGCAAGTGAGGAATGTGCTCCATTCGGCGACTTGCCAAAGCCCTTTTGCAAGGGTTCCCAATATCGCCAACTGGCCAAGGAGCTACAAAGGGGAAAACTGCTCACTAGGCGAGCTGAAGACCATTGGGCATCGCCAAGTGTATTGGGCGATGGTTCCCAGACCGTCCATAGTTCCAGTAGCTTCCCAGCGAAGCCAACGAGCATAGTTCCTCGCCGAACATATTGGGCGCATCGCCAAGCCATTAGGCGATCACGATGTGGCTCGCCCTTGACAAATTCGTGTCACCCTTGAACCATCTATGTAATAGTGCCTAAAACTATAAATAGGCCTTTAGGGTTTCATTTTAGGGTAGATTGATTTTGAATATAGTGGTTGTAAACCTAAACTCCTTGTGTGACTGTTCAAAGCTTGGTAAGATTTTATTGAACCTTGTTTAGAAACGAAGGTTTCTTGGGATATTGAATCCCTCAAGGTCTTCATAAGAGTTAGCTGCTTCTTGACAGATTAACGAGCTTAAGGTCTTTGGGTTTAATATACCGTTAAGTTGTTCTTTGTTTCCTCTTTTTGTGTCTATCTATTTATCTGGATTTGGTACTTGTTAAGATCTAGATTGGAGTTTATTGGATTTAATACATCCTTTAGTTGCCAATTGTTTCTTATCTCAAGTCTCTTCTTCTATATTTCTTGTTTTCCGCTGTTTGTTTTGATTCTTCTAGTGAGTAATTACATTATTTGGTATCAGAGCAAGGCTAAGAATCGTTCATACGAATTCTAGTCTAGGGTTGTTACAAAAAAAAGGGGGGGTCAAAAACGTTTTCTAAGAAACCCCAAAATATTTTGTTGATTAGAGTCTTGTTTGAAGTTTCTAAGGTTATATTAGTGTTCCCTAACCTTATTTGAGTTTAGATCTGAGATTTGGTGAAGTTTGGTTCATTATTAAAGTTTCCACCATTGTTGGTTGAAGAAGCTTTGAAGAAGACGAAGTGGGTTTTGAAATCTAGAAGTTTTGGCAAGGAATTGAGTGCTAAAAAGTATTGAAGTTTGTTCCTTGTATCAAGGAGAGCATTCACCTAAAATTTTGAAATTCACTTCTTTGTTTTTGCTTTTCTTTGTGTGCTTTTATTCGTGTTACTTCCTAGTTAACTTTTTTCTTGACTCAAGTCCGTTTGCTTTAATTGAGTCGTTCGTTTTTCATTAAACAAAAATCTATTTCGACCAAGAGTAGAATTGGCTCTTTTGTGATAAGCCGAGTATATGCAATCTTCAACATTAGCTGCGCCAATTTGAAATGTAATCAAAGGTGTGTAAACACGAGTGATTGTGAGTTCATTTTCACTAACGCTAACGTTGTTGTTTATTGGTTTTGTTGAGTATTTCTTATTGCTAGTTACCATGGAAACCGGAAACAAAACCTACCCACCAAAGGGAAAGGTTACCTTACAATCATCCATGAGGACTCCTACTGAAGAGAGTCGGATGATGAGGATGTTGGATGCAAGCTTTGCTGAGTTTAGAGGTCGTCTATCCGAGATAAATTCTAGACTGACCAAGGTGGAGGATGAGTTTGGGCCAAAGAGACAGGGTTCACATTACCATCTTATGTGGTAACACAAACTATACCTAGGAAGGCCATGATCAATCACGAGCAAAGGGAGAATATCTTCTACTCCAAGTGCCTCATCCAGAGCCAAGTATGTGTTTTGATCATTGACAGTGGAAGTTGTGCCAACCTTGCTAGCACGACTGTGGTGGACTACTTGAAGCTTCCTACCACTAAAGCATCCTAAACCATACAGACTTCAATGGTTAAATGGGGAGGAATTTAGGGTACATGAACATGTGTTGATTAGGTTCCAAATTGGGAAATATCATGATGCTGTACTTTGTGATGTGATTCCCATGCAAGCTAGTCATGTACTACTCGGGAGGACTTGGCAACACAGCCACGCGTCAATACATGATGGAAGACACAACACCTATACCGTGATGTGGATGGGTTGTAAATATGTCTTTAAGCCAATGTCACCATCCCAAGTCATAGAGTTGTATCGAAAGATGGATGAGTTGAGGGATAAAAGGAAAAAAAGGAGGGACATTTGGAGGCTGAGGCCCAAGAGAAAAGAGGAAGTTGAACGGAAAGGCCAAGTTGTTATTGGCTGAGCATAAAGAGATAAGGGAGGATGTGGGAGTAGAAAGTGCATTGATCCTTAAGGATGATGAGATGCTGGTTTATTATCGTGTGATAATTGTGTTGATCAACCTGCTTGTGAGTGTAGTTCACTGGATGAGGGTCCTTGTAATGTGATTAAGGAACCTCAAGTGAGTGGTGCTAATGATAATGTTGATCTATTGAATAGGAGTGACTCTATGGGCATATCTTTTGCGGAAGATCCGATTACTTGTTTTGTTCATACAGATCATGTGCTTGAGCATACTTCGAAGAATGATATTTATCCTTTTGAGGGTGAACTTGCATGTTTTGATTTTCCTTAGTGGTTGACCATTCCCTCCTTAAGTACAATGTCTTATTTGAAGATGATGGAATCACTCCTAGTGATGTACCTAGTGGCGTGAAACTTGAGAGTAGTGTAGTTCTTAATAGTTATACTGTCTATAGTAACCCACTACGGTGTGAAGCTTTCCTTCCCAAAGATGGAAATATCTTCTTGGAAGATAAGAGTACTCTTGCGGGGAAGGAATGTGATGAGGAGGAAGTGGTGTTTGGTTTTCCTAATACTTCTTCTTCTTGGTGTGTTTCAAGCCTTGATAGTATGACCAACGCTTTTGAGCCTATTGCTAGACATACTCATGATAAACCCTCGAGGAAGTTGACATGCGAGACACCTTTCTCTCTATTACTTGTTTATATATGATGAAGCTCATGATGTTGAGTGGAGTATGATGTTGGAAAATGAGAGTGCTAGTCGAGCAAAAGGAGATGTACTTGGAGTCCATGGATTGTGGTACTTGTGTAGTGATGCTTGGTCAACATGACAAGTATCAATTTGGATGGATTTGTTTACACCTTTCCCCACGACGGAAAGTCCTTCTTGAGGATTTACAATACGATTGAGGAGCTTACATTGTGTATGGGAAGCGTAGTTTCCTAAGCCCTTTTCTTTACTCATTCTTTGAGTATGATCTTTCGATCGTACATTTTATGGGGGTAAGAGCTCTTTGTTGAGAGAAGGTGAAGTTTATTTTAAATTTACCATGAAGTCTTTGTCTGTTCCTTCTTGTAAAGTGATGTGTGCTAGGATCCTTGATCCTAGTTGTGATCTTACATATGAGAACACCTTAGATGTGCCTAGTGAGCATGACAGGTTTCTCTATTATCTTTTGCATATGATGATACTCATGTTTTTGTGGGTACCATATTTTATGTTAATAGGGGAATCAATGGATCCAAATGAGAGTCTCCTTGACTCGATGCTATATTTTTCCTTCCCATTTGACCTCGGTGTTGGTCTACATTTTGATGGGTATGGTAGTAACACCCTTTTGCTTTTATGTGATTTTTACTTGGTGATATTACTTGATCCTATGTGCTCGAATGAGGTTTGTTTGCCAAGTTGTGTGGGGAATACTATTGTATTTGACCCCGTTCATGAATTGGGAATAACAACATTCTTGAAGTTAGCTAGTGCATTGGATGGAATCTTAATTTGGGTTAACTTTGTTTATGCCCTTGCACTTAGTTTTGAGAAGGTTTATATGCTACTTGACATAAGGAAGGTCTTGTGCTTGTTTGTATGTGGAACCAATGACGGCATACATATGAGGTTGTTTAAGTGTATTGGTTCCTACGCTCTACCCCTTTGTCACTGTTTTTGATAGCATCCAAGAAGCTCTACTCCATTGAAGGACAAGGATGAAGCTTTAGAAACTCCAAGGAGGCCCATAACAAGATCTCAAACCAAGGAGTTCAATGATAAGCTCAATGGGCTTCAATCGCTGATCCAAAGGTGTCTTATTGGGGAAGAAGAGCTCAAGCCCAAGGGAGAGGAATTGTCCAAATGCTACAATTATTTGGTGGCCCAAATTCAAGCCCAAGATGAGGAATTTTAAGGTCCAATTTCGTGCAAAAAGGTCAAGAAGAGTCCAAGAATCAGCCACAACAAGAGTTGCTTTCTGCCCAAGTTTTGAGAGAAGACTAGTCAAACTTTCCAAGATTGTCAAGATTCTTTTCCTAGTTGGGATTTACCTTATTTATTTATATATAGGTTATTAATATTTTCCTTAGTCTATTTATGGTCTCCTAAGTACCATTTAATGCTTTCCTAGAAGTACTAAATTTGTTCCTAGTTAGGTTACTTTATTTCCTTTCTAGAGTAGGATTCCTTGTAATTGTCTTTCTAGGGTCCTTGGACGTTTTTTCCCCTTCTCCTATATATAGGAGTCCTTTTCATTCATTAAAGACAATTTAGATTGATATTAATAATATTTGAGAGAGTTCTTTGAACCTTTGTGACTTGTTCTTTGAGAATTTATCTTTAAACCTTTACTAGTTTCATAGTTTAAGGTATAAAGTAACTTCTTCTTGTGATATCTTTGGTTTCTTTTTGGTATTCTTTAGAAGGTGATTAGTTTCTACATACTAATTATTGTCTTTAGTTACTCATAAAGCGGTCAAGATCCGAATCTATCGTTTTGATTCGTTTTCTCAAGTAAAGGCGTTAGATTTCTTCCATAAATCTATACGTTGTTACTTGGATCTTTTCAAGGCCTTAGAACATCTAATCCTTGGAAATTCGTGGATCTTTCCTTCGAATTTCCCATATCTTTAGTTAGTTTTTTTTGTTTCTTTTCTTTGTGCTTCCGCATTCTAATATTCAATTCTCTATTTGTGATCTCCCTTAACCTTGCTGTTATCAAGTGGTATCAGAGCGGTTCTATCAAGATTCCGTTCTTGATAAATCTTGGGATTTCTTCTTAGAGCAAAAAAAAAAAAAAAAAAAACTGAGCGTGAACAAAAAAAAAGTTATAACTTGCTCTCTAAGAAATCTGATTACTTGTCCTCCAAGAAATTTGATTACTTGATACCCAAGAAAGCTTATTACTTGCTATTTCAAGAAACTTATTACTTGCTCTCCAAGTTTTGCATTAATTTGTTTCCAAGCAAGAAGGTAGCAAGAAGAGGGGATTCTAATTATAATTCTAAAATAAGTTCCTTTTTATTCGTGTTTTGTTTCAACTAAATCCTACTTGTTCTAGGACTAGTTCTTTACTTTTTTTGTACCCCAAGATTCCATACTTTATTACTACGAACTTGATACACGTTTTGGTTTAATTATAAATCTACAAAGTATTCTCGTTCAAAGGTGATTTTGAGTGGAAAAAGGCAAGTGTGGGTGAGTTTAAAAGAGGGTAAAAGCCATATTAAAAGTGTGATACTTGATCATTTATTCTTTTTTTTTTAGATGTCTAATTCAGGTGGTGATGAGGAAAGGGCTCGTTTAGAAGCCGAGGTCAAAGGAAGGAACGACTTCACCCTTCAAGCTATGCACCAACAATTTGAGAGATGGACCCTTCAATTTCAAGAGATGAGGGATATGATTATCGAGCAGAATGACACCATAGCTGCAATTAGGAGGGAGAATAATGTTGTACCCCCAAATAATGTTAGACCCCAAGTTAGAAGGAATGTACCCCATATCCCTTTTGTAAATCCTGAATATGATAATGATGATTTTGATGTTGAATTTAATCTAGAAAGAAGAGATAGGAGGGGACAAAGAGGTAGAGTAGAAGATGATAATATAAATAGTATAAAGATGAAGATGCCATCTTTCAAGGGGACAAGGGATCCAGACTTGTACCTTGATTGGGAGAGACGAGTTGAAGCCATCTTTGATTGCCATAACTACTCTGAGGGTAAGAAAGTTAAACTTGTTGTTGAGTTTTCTGATTATGCTGCTTCTTGGTGGAAAAAGCTTGCTAGGGACAGATTGCAAGAGGACAACACCTATTGCTACGTGGGCAGAGATGAAAAGGGTAATGAGGAAGCGATTTATTCATCATACTTCAAAGAGATCTACAGTCTCGCCTTCAACACTTGAATCAAGCTCCATGTCGGTGGATGAGTACTTCAAAAGCATGGATATGGCTATGATCCAAGCTAACTGCATGGAGGAAGAAGAGGCTACAATAGCTAGATTTTTAAATGGTTTAAATACAGAAATAGCTAATGTAGTAGAGATACAACAATATGTAACTTTAGATGAGTTAGTTGATTTGTCTGTAAAAGTTGAAAAACAAATTGAGAAAAAGCAGCAAAATAACTCATGGAGAAGTCGACCAAACACTATCTCTAAGAAGCCATGGTCAACTCAAGAGGGGAAAGCTCCTTCCAAACCTCAAGATGATAGAGGTAAAGGTAAGGTTGAGGAGGGAGGTAAAACCTTTAATCCTAAATCTTCTAAACCTTCAAGTTCTATTCAATGTCACAAATGTCATGGAAGGGGGCATATGATGCATGAATGTCCAAGTAGAAGAAACATCCTACTTAGAGAGAATGGAGAATATGAGAGTGAAAAAAGTGAGGGGGAAGAAGAAGAGGGAGAAGGTGTAAGTGAGGAAGATGATTTGGAACTGCCTAATGATGGTATAATTGGGGTGGTTAGGAGAATTATGACTATCAATTTGGGTAGTGTTGATGAAGGGCAGAGAGAGAATTTGTTTCATACTAGGTGTGGGATAAAAGAGAAGACTTCTTCTATGATTATTGATGGGGGAAGTTGTACAAATTGTGGTGATACATACTTGATGGATAAACTAGGAATTGCATGCATGAAGTGCTCTACCCCATATAGGCTCCAATGTTGAATGATTGTGGAGAAGTAAAAGTAAACAAACAATGCATGATTTCATTTAATGTTGGTAGGTATGAAGATTAAATTCTTTAAGATGTAGTTCCAATGCAAGCATGTCATGTTTTACTTGGCCGACCTTGGCAGTATGATAGGGATACTACTCATCATGGGAGAAAGAATAGGTATAGTCTTCTGCATAATGGTGAGAAGTATACTCTTGCACCATTATCTCCTTCTCAAGTGTTTGAAGATAAAAAACGATTGAGGGAAACAATGGGAAAACAAAAGGAGAGGTAAAAAGTGAGCTTCAGGAAAAATAAAAAGGCCAAGAGGTAAAAGAGGGTATGAGTACAAAAAATAAAATGTTTTGGTAAGAGGAAAGAGGCGAAGGAAAAGAAAAATGGAGCCTTTATATAAAAGCCAAAGAGTGTTTGAATGCTAGGAGAGAGGGGCTGCCCATAATACTATTTACTTACAAAGAAGTATGGATTAATTTTGAACAACTAACTCCTTCTTTGCCAAATAGTGTTTCTTCTCTTTTGCAGAATTTTGAAGATGATTTTCTTGATGACACCCCAAAGGGATTGCAACTTTTGAGAGGGATTGAGCACCAAATAGACTTTGTGCCTGGGTCTCAACTTCCTATTAGGCCTGCCTGTAGGAGCAATCCTGAAGAGACCAAAGAATTACAATGGCAAGTTGAAGATTACTTGAAAAGGGATTTGTTCGAGAGAGTATGAGCCCATGCTCTGTTCCAGTCCTATTGGTCCCCAAAAAGGATGGAACATGGAAGATGTGTGTAGATTGTCGAGCCATCAACAAGATAACGGTAAAGTATCGCCATCCTATCCCTCGCCTTGATGACATGTTGGACCAACAGTATGGTTCCAAAATCTTTTCTATAAGAACTTTAGGGAACATGTTGGGGGTTGTTTTGAAAGGAAAGTTGACTTCTTGGAATATTACTTACCTATTGTAGAATTTTCTTATAATAGGACCTTCCATTCTTCTACTGGTAAGACTCCTTTTGAAGTTGTATATGGATTCAACCCCCTTACCCCCCTTGATTTATTGCCTTTGCCTACTAATGATTTTGCTAATCTTGATTGTAAGAAGAAGGATGATATGATGAAGAAAATTCATGTACAAACAAGGCTTGCAATTTAAAAGAAGAATAAGGAAGTTGCATTGCGAAGGAAAAAGGGCAGAAAATATGTTGTTTTTAAACCTGGTGACTTGGTTTGGGTGCATATGAGAAAGGAAAGATTTCCTTCCAAAAGAAGACCAACTAGATCATAGAGGAAGTGGGCCATACAAAGTCCTTGAAAGGATTGGAGACAATGCTTATAAACTTGATCTTCCTAATCAGTTCCAAGTTAGTGCTACTTTTAATGTTTCTGATCTTTCCCATTTTGATGCAGATTTGAATTCGAGGACGAATTCTCTTCAAGAAGAGGGAATGATAGCATTCAAGGAAGCTCTACTCCATTAAAGGACAAGGATGAAGCTTTAGAAACTCCAAGGAGGCCCATAACAAGATCTCAAACCAAGGGAGTTCAATGATAAGTTCAATGGGCTTCAATCGCTGATCCAAAGGTTTCTTATTGGGGAAGAAGAGCTCAAGCCCAAGGGAGAGGAATTGTCCAAATGCTACAATTATTTGGTGGCCCAAATTCAAGCCCAAGATGAGTAATTTTAAGGTCCAATTTCGTGCAAGTAAGATCAAGAAGAGTCCAAGAATCAGCCACAACAAAGGTTGCTTTCTGCCCAATTTTTAAGAGAAGACTAGTCAAACTTCCAAGATTGTCAGGATTCTTTTCCTAGTTGGGATTTACCTTATTTATTTATTTATATATAGGTTATTAATATTTTCCTTAGTCTATTTATGGTCTCCTAAATACTATTTAATGCTTTCCTAGAAGTACTAAATTTGTTCCTAGTTAGGTTACTTTATTTCCTTTCTAGAGTAGGATTCCTTGTAATTGTCTTTCTAGGGTTTGGTTGACCTTTTAGCTTCTTAGAAGGGCTCTTGGACATTTTTCCCCTTCTCCTATATATAGGGAGTCCTTTTCATTCATTAAAGACAATTTAGATTGATATTAATAATATTTGAGAGAGTTATTTGAACCTTTGTGACTTGTTCTTTCAGAATTTATCTTTAAACCTCTACTAGTTTCATAGTTTAAGGTATAAAGTAACTTCTTCTTGTGATATCTTTGGTTTCTTTTTGGTATTCTTTAGAAGGTGATTAGTTTCTACATACTAATTATTTTCTTTAGTTACTCATAAAGCGATCAAGATTCGAATCTATCGTTTTGATTCATTTTCTCAAGTAAAGGCGTTAGATTTCTTCCATAAATCTATATGTTGTTACTTGGATCTTTTCAAGGCCTTAGAACATCTAATCCTTGGAAATTCGTGGATCTTTCTTTCGAATTTCCCATATCTTTAGTTAGTTTTTTGTTTCTTTTCTTTGTGCTTCCACATTCTAATATTCAATTCTCTATTTCTGATCTCCCTTAAACTTGTTGTTATCAATGAGGCAGCATCTATGTTGGGAACCCGGACTTGCTAAATGTGAAGGTTCTTTTGTGGGAAGCCGGACTTTCTAAACTTGAATCCCCCACTCTCATTTTTCATGTTCACTCGGTGCTAAGCACCAACTCCTTTTTTAAACATCTTTAGCTCAAAGGTTTCTAAGATGAGAATGACCTTTCATCATAGAACCTACATTAAGTGAGAATGACCTTTCACATAGTCATACCATATTCATAACATAGTCTACTTTAGAGTACAGTTCAGAAAACCTTTCAAGATACTCCCTTTCACTAATTACATAAACCTTATTCATTCATTCATGTGTGTGTACATATATGAGAAGGCCTTTCACATAAACACCTTTATATAACACATAATCATACCTTGGTGATACACTTTGCATGCATAATAAGATGTAACGGTGCATATAAGAGTTAACCTTTCAATAGACAGCATAACACATCATATTCATAGCTATACATGTAGAGAGTGTGTGCATATTGGTCCTCATAGTGACATAATAGCAACAACATTGATATTGAGTGCATTTTCCCCTCAAGGGATCACCACACATTCACAATGTTCCCAAATCATGAGCAATTCCACATATAAATCCTTTAGTAGGAGAAAGGACACATTCAAACATTGAAATAATACTCCTAACATGTAGATGATCAAGCATTCATATAAGGGTCATATTGGTAGGGGTCATTCCATAATAGTAGTTAACATAATCAATCATGCGAACCACACCTTATCCCTAACTATCATTCACATTATACTCCTCATCATCAACACACTTTAAACATCATGATAGCATTGAGGATTTCATACATAACCTTCATAGCACAACTTCATAAACATATGCAACATAATCATCAATTCACTTCACATCTATTGCCTTCAAGGCCATGATCTCTCACTTAACCGTTTATAATAATTCCCCAAAGTACCCAAACTACCCCTCACTTAGTTGGACCTTTAAAACAAGTCAAACTTGAGTTTATTTTCACAGATTTCGTCCGAAAACAAGTTCGCGACGCGGAGGTGTTTCCACAAATTTCATAAGTTAAATTTCGAGACAGTAGAGTCCGCGACGCAGACCAAAATTTTGGCCCTTGGTGGAACTAAAAGAGCAACTAAAGGATATATTAGACAAGGGGTTCATCCCACCGAGTATCTCGCCATGGGGTGCTCCAGTGTTATTTGTTAGAAAGAAGGTTGAGTGTCTCATAATGTGCATCGAGTATCATCAATTAAATAAAGTGACTATGAAGAATGAGTATCCCCTTTCGAGAATTGATGATTTGTTTATCCAAAATCAAGGGGCTAGCTATTTCACTAAGATTGATCTTCGTTCGGTTATCACCAATTGAGGGTGAGAGGGGTTGATATTCCAAATACAGCTTTCAAAAATGATATGGTCATTATGAATTCCTAGTAATCTCGTTTGGTTGACTAATGCTCCAGCGGCATTTATGGACTGTGATGAATAGAGGTGTTAGCCAATACCTAGACATGTTTGTGATTGTGTTTATCAATGATATTTTGATCTATTCAAGGATTGAGAATAAATATGTGGACCATTTAAGGATTGTATTCGAGGTTCTTTGGACAAACAACATTTTGCAAAGTTTAGCAAGTGTGAATTTTGGTTAAGGTCTGTATATTTCGTTTATCATATTGTGTCAAGCAAGGGTATTGAGGTAGATCCTAAGAAGACGGATGCGGTCAAGAGATGGCCTAGAACTCTAACTCTTTATGAAATTAGAAGCTTTTGGTTTCGACCGGTTACTATAGGAGGTTTTTTGAGGGCTTTTTTACTCCATTGCTTCTCCGTCGATGGCTTTTACTCGAAAGAAAGTTAAGTTGGACGGGTCAGAGGCTTTGGAGAAAAGCTTCAAAGAGATTGAAAGATAGACTTACGTCCGCTCGCGGTGTTGACCTTACTGGAAGGTACATATGGTGTTTTCTTGTATATGGTGACACCTCTAGAGTGGGGTAGGGATGTCCTCATGCGAAATGGGAAAGTGGTTGCCTATGCTTCAAGAAACTTAAAAGTACACGAAAAGAAAAAATTATTATCCTACCCATGATCTTGAATTAGCGGCGGTAGTATTTTCCAAAAAATAGTAGAGACATTACTTGTATGGATTCTATGTGTATGTTTTCACCGATCAACAATAGTTTTCAATATTTGGTTTAGTAAAAATACTCAAATCCTGTGACAAAGAAAGGTGGTTAGGAACTTTTTGAAGGATTATGACATGAGTGTCCTTTACCATCCAAAAAAAACTAATGTTGTAGCGATGTTCTTAGTATATTATCCATGGGGTAGTATGGCTCATGTAAAGCATGAAAAAAATGAATCTATTCGTGCAGGTGCATAGATTGGCCCGACGTGTCTGGCTGTAGATTCCACCAAGGGTGGTGTCATGGTCCATAATGGTTCCGAATCGTCCTTTGTGATGGATGTGAAAGTCTAAAAAGACCTTGATCGTATATTAGTTGAGTTGAAGGAGTCGGTACTCAAGAAGTCCATTAAAGTCTTTCTCCCAAAAAGGGAGATGGAGTAGTTAGGTACCAAGGTCAATATGTGTTCTGGATGTTGAATGGTTTGAGTGAGAAAATTTAGAGGAATCTAATAATTCTCCATATCTAATCATCTGGGAGACACCAAGATGTACCTTGATCTACAGGAAGTCTACTGGTGGAATGGAATGAAGTGAGATACTGCGGTATTTGTAGCAAATGCCCTAATTGGTCAACAAGTAAAGGTTGAGCATCAAAGGCATGATTGAGGCTTGTCCCAAAATATAAGTATTCCCACTTGGGAAGATATGAATATGACTTTATTGTGGGTTTGCTCGTACTTGAAGGAGAACATGACTCTATTTGGGTCATTAGAGAAGGATGACAAAATCAGCCCACTTACATTCCCGTCAAGGTTTCTCATTCGACGGAAGACTATGTCC
>NW_026019867.1:0-15162 GCF_900185275.1 Solanum verrucosum
TATAGCGGCTTTAGAGCTTAGAGGTTTTTTATATTTAGGGGTTTTCTTAAGTTTTTTAGGGTTTATGTGCTTCTTAGGGTTTTTTTAGAGTTTAGGGTTTTGGGCTTAGGGTTTTGTTGTGTACCTATGGTTTACGGTTTACATATTTTTAGAAATTAGAGTTTAGACCTTTGGGTGTTGTAGGGGTTTTAAATGGTATTTAGAGTTTTTAGGGTCGATTTTAAGGTTTATAGGATTTAGGGTTTCCTAAGGTTAAGGGTTTAGGGTTTCTTAGGGCTTTAGGTTTAGGATTTAGTGTTTTCAGAGGTTTTTTTTAGGTTATGGGTTTTGGGTTAAGGGTTTTGTCTAGGTTTTTAGGGTTTAGGGCTTTGGATTTTTAGTTTAATGTTTTTTAGTGTTTTATAGGTTTTAGAGTTTAGGGCTTAGAATTTTTTTTATGTGTATTTTTAGTGTTTAGCATAAACGATTTAGGGATTTATAGGGTTTATATATTACTGTTTTTTAGGTTTAGTGGTTTTTGGGTTTTTTGCTTTATATGGGTTAAATGTTTCGTACTGTTTAGGGAGTAGGGCTTAGGGTTTATTTGTGTACTTTAGTTTTATGGTCTACGGATTTTTAGGACTTAGGGTTTAGAGATTACGGTTTTGTAGGTATTTTAAATTGTTATTAGAGTTTCTTTTAGGGTTTATAGGATTTAGTGTTTTAGGTTAGGGTTTAGGGTTTAGGTCTTAGAAATATTTTATCTTTAGGGTTTTACAGTAAGGGTTTTGTCTAGGTTTAAAGGGTTTAGGACTTTGGATTTTTAATGTTAATGCTTTTTAGGGTTTTATAGGTTTTAGAGTTTAGGGTTTTATTTTGTGTCTTTTAGGGTTTAACATATATGAATTAGGGTGTCATAGGGTTAAGAGCTTAAAGTTTTAGGGTTAGCGGTTTTTGGGTTTTTAAAGGTTAAGTGTTTCTTAGAGTTTAGGGTTTAAGTCATAGGGTTTATTTGTGTATTTTAGTTTTAGGGTTTACAGATTTTTAGGATTTAGGGTTTTGAGATTAGGGTTTTTTAGAGGTTTTAAATGGGTTTTAGGGTTTCTTTAGGGTTTATAGATTTGGGGTTTCTTAAAGTTTAGGATTTTGGGTTATAGGTTTAAGATTTAGGGTTTTAGGTTAGGGTTTAGGGTTTAAGGATTAGTGTTTTTGTAGGTTTAGGGTTTTAGGTTAAGGTTTTTATCTAGGTTTTTACGGTTTAGGGCTCTGGGTAGGTTAATGCTTTTTAGGATTTTATAGGTTTAGGGTTTATGCCTAAGGTTTTTTTGTGTTTTTACGGTTTAACATATACAATTTAGGGATTTATAAGGTTTAGAGCTTAGAATTTTTTAGATTTAAGGGTTCTTGAGTTTTTTAGGGTTAAGTGTTTCTTAGGGTTTTTTAGAGTTTATGGTTTTGGGCTTAGGGTTTTGTTTTTAGCTATGGTTTACGGTTTAAATATTTTTAGAATTTAGAGTTTAGAGCTTTGGGTTTTGTAGGGGTTTAAAATAGTATTTAGGGATTTTATGGTCGATTTTAGGGTTTATAGGTTATAGGGTTTCCTAAGGATAAGGGTTGAGGGTTTCTTAGGGCTTTATGTTTAGGATTTATGATTTCCGGAGGGTTTTTTTTTGGGTTATGGGTTTTGGGTTAAGGGTTTCATCAAGGTTTTTAGGTTTTTAGTGCTTTGGATTTTTAGTTTAAAGCTTTTTAGGGTTTTATAGGTTTTTTAGTTTAGGGCTTAGAATTTTTTTTGATGTGTATTTTTAGGGTTTAGCATATACGATTTAGGGATTTATAGGGTTTATCTATTAGAGTTTTTTAGGTTAGCGGTTTTTTGGGTTTTTTTAGGTTTTTAAAGGTTAATTGTTTCTTAGTGTTTAGGGTTTAGGGCTTAGGGTTTCTTAGTTAATTTTAGGTTTATGGTCTACGGATTTTTAGACTAAGGGTTTAGAGATGACGGTTTTGTAGGCTTTTTAAATTGTTTTTAGAGTTTCTTTAGGGTTTATAGGTTTTACGGTTTCTTATAATTTAGGGTTTAGGGTTTTAGGTTTAGGATTTAGGGTTTCAGGTTAGGGTTTTGGGTTTAGGTCTTAGAAATATTTTATGTTTACGATTTTACAATAAAGGTTTTATCTAGGTTTTAAGGGTTTAGGGCTTTGGGTTTTTAAGGTTAATGCTTTTTAGTGTTTTATAGGTTTTAGAGTTTAGTGCTTAGGGTTTTTTTTTGGTTTTTTTTTAGGGTTTAACATATACAAATTAGGGTTTCATTGGGTTTAAAAGATTAATGTTTTTAAGGATTAGCGGTTTTTTGGGTTTTTTAAGGGTTTTTAAAGGTTAAGTGTTTCTTAGGGTTTTATTGGTGTATTTTAGTTTTAGGGTTTACGGATTATTAGGATTTACGGTTTAGAGATTAGGGTTTTGAGGTGATTAAAATGGATTTTCGGGTTTTTTTTAATGTTTATAGGGTTTATAGGATTTACGGATTTTAAGGACTTAAGGTTGAGAGATTACGAATTTGTAGGCGTTTTAAATTGTTTTTAGAGTTTCTTTTAGGGTTTATAGGCATAAACGGTTTCTTATAGTTTAGGGTTTAGGGTTCTAGGTTTAGGATTTAGGGTTTTAGGTTAGGATTTAGGGTTTAGGTCTTAGAAATATTTTATGTTTAGGGGTTTATAGTAAGGGTTTTATCTTGGCTTAAACGGTTTAGGGCTTTGGATTTTTTAATGTTAATGCTTTGTAGGGTTTTATATGTTTTAGAGTTTTGGGCTTAGGGTTTGGTTTGTGTTTTTTTTAGGGTTTAACATATACGAATTAGTGTTTTATAGGGCTAAGAGCTTAAAGTTTTTTAGGTTTAGCAGTTTTTGGGATTTTAAGGGTTTTTAAAGGTTAATTGTTTCTTAGGGTTTAGGGTTTAAGGTTTAGGGTTTATATGTGTATTTTAGTTTTAGCGTTTATGGAGTTTTAGGATTTAGGGTATAGAGATTAGGGTTTTGTAGGGGTTTTAAATAGGTTTTAGGGTTTCTTTAGGGTTTCTTAAAGCTTAGGATTTAGGGTTATAGTTTAGGATTTAAGGTTTTAGGTTAGGGTTTAGGGTTTAAGGATTAGTGTTTTTTTGGGTTTAGGGTTTTAGGTTAACGTTTTTATCTGGGTTTTTATGGTTTTGGGCTCTGGGTAGGTTAATGTTTTTAAAGATTTTATAGGTTTATGGTTTAGGGCTATGGTTTTTTTTGTGTTTTTAGGGTTGAGCATATACGATTTACGGCTTTATAGGGTTTAGATCTTAGAGTTTTTTAGATTTAGTGGTTTTTGAGTTTTGTAGTGTTAAGTGTTTCTTAAGGTTTTTTAGAGTTTAGGGTTTTGGGCTTAGGGTTTGTTGTGTAGCTATGGTTTACAGTTTACAGATTTTTAGAATTTAGAGTTTAGAGCTTTGGGTTTTGTAAGGGTTTTAAATGGTATTTAGGGTTTTTAGGGTTCATAGGATTTAGGGTTTCCAAAGGTTAAGGGGGTAGGATTTCTTAGGGCTTTAGGTTTAGGATTTAGGGTTTTCTTAGGGTTTAGAGTTTAGGGCTTAGAATTTTTTTTATGTGTATTTTTAGGGTTTTAGCATATACGTTTTAATGGCTTTATAGAGTTTATATATTATAGTTTTTTAGGTTTAATGGTTTTTTGGATTTTTTAGGGTTTCTAAGGGTTTAGTGTTTCTTAGTGTTTAGGGTTAGGGCTTTAATTTGTGTTTTTTAGGGTTTAACATTTACGAATTAGGGTTTCATAGGGTTAAGAGCTTAAAGTTTTTTAGGTTTGGCTGTTTTTGGGTTTTTAATGGTTTTTAAAGGTTGAGTGTTTCTTAGGGTTTAGGGTTTATTTGTGTATTTTAGTTTTAGGGTTTACGGTTTCTAGGATTTATGGTTTATAGATTAGGGTTTTGTAGGGGTTTTAAATGGGTTTTAGGGTTTTTTTAGGCTTTGTAGGATTTACGGTTTCTTAAAGTTTAGGATTTTGGGTTATAGGTTTAGGATTTACGGTTTTAGGTTAGGGATTAGTGTTTTTTAGGTTTATAGTTTTAGGTTAAGGATTTTATCAAGGTTTTTACGGTTTAGGGCTCTGGGTAGGTTAATGTTTTTTAGGATTTTATAGGTTTAGGGTTAGGGCTAAGGTTTTTTTGAGTTTTATTAGGGTTACGGCTTTATAGGGTTTAGAGCTTAGAGTTTGTTAGATTTAGGGGTTCTTGAGTTTTTTTAGGGTTAAATGTTTCTTAGGGTTTTTTTATAATTTAGGGATTTGGGCTTAGGGTTTTGTTGTGTAGCTATGGTTTACGGTTTACTGATTTTTAGTATTTAGAGTTTAGAGCTTTGGGTTTTGTAGGGATTTTAAATGGTATTTAGGGTTTTTAGGGTTGATTTTAGGGTTTATAGGATTTATGGTTTCCTAAGGTTAAGGGTTTAGGGTTTCTTAAGGGTTTACGATTAGGAGTTAGGAAGTTTGTAGCATTTTTTTTTAGGTTATGGGTTTTGAGTTAAGGGTTTTATCAAGGTTTTTAGGGTTTATGGTATTGGATTTTTAGTTTAATAATTTATAGGATTTTATAGGTTTTAGAGTTTAGGGCTTAGAATTTTTTTATGTGTATTTTTAGGGTTTCGCATATACGATTTAGGGCTTTATAGGGTCTATATGTTAGAGTTTTTTAGGTTTAGCGGTTTTTGGGTTTTTTAAGGTTTTTAAGGGTGAAGTCATTCTTAGTGTTTAGGGTTAAGGGCTTAGGGTTTATTTGTGTATTTTAGTTTTATGGTCTACGGATTTTTAGGACTCTGGGTTTAGAGATTATGGTTTCGAAGGCGTTTTAAATTGTTTTTAGAGTTTCTTTATGGGTTTTTATAGGCTTTACCGGTTTCTTATAGTTTAGGGTTTAGGGATTTAGGTTTAGGATTTAGGGTTTTAGGTTAGGGTTTAGGGTTTAGGGCTTTGAAATATTTTATGTTTAGGGTTTTACAGTAAGCGTTTTATCTAAGTTTAAAGGGTTTAGGACTTTGAATTTTTAATGTTATTGGTTTTATTGGTTTTAGAGATTAGGGCTTCGGGCTTTATTTCTTATTTTTTTAGGGTTTAACATATACGAATTAGGGTTTCATAGGGTTAAGAGCATAAAGTTTTTTAGGTTTAGCGGTTTTTGGGCTTTTTAAAGGTTTAGTGTTTCTTAGGGTTTAGGGTTTAAGGCTTAGTGTTTATTTGTGTATTTTAGTTTTAGGTTTTGCGGATTGTTAGGATTTAGGGTTTTTTATGGGTTTTAAATGGGTATTTGAGTTTCTTTGGGGTTTATAGGATTTAGGGTTTCTTAAAGTTTAGGATTTAGGGTTATAGGTTTAGGATTTAGGGTTTTAGGGTTTAGGTATTAGTGTTTTTATAGGTATCGGGTTTTAGGTTAAGGTTTTTATCTAGGTTTTTACTGTTTAGGGATCTGGGTAGGTTAATGATTTTTAGGATTTTATAGGTTTAGGGTTTAGGGCTAAGGTTTATTTGTGTTTTTAGGGTTTAACATATATGATTTAGGGCTTTATAGGGTTTGGAGCTTAGAGTTTTTTTAGATTTAGGGATTCTTGAGTTTTTTAGGGTTTAGTGTTTCTTAGGTTTTTTTAGAATGTAGGGTTTTGGGCTTAGGGTTTTGTTGTGTAGCTATTGTTTACGGTTTACAAATTTTTAGAATTTAGAGTCTAGAGCTTTTGGTTTTGTAGGGGTTTTAAATGGTATTTAGGGTTTTTAGCGTAGATTTTTTGGTTTATAGGATTTAGGGTTTTCTAAGGTTAACGGTTCAGGGTTTCTTAGGGCTTTAGGTTTAGGATTTAGGGTTTTCGAAGGTTTTTTTTTTAAGTTATGGGTTTTGGGTTGAGGGTTTTATCTAGGTTTTTAGGGTTTAGGGCTTTAGATTTATAGTTTAATTCTTTTTAGTGGTTTATAGGTTTTATAGTTTAGGGCTTAGAATTTTTTTATGTGTATTTTTAGGGTTTAGCACAAATGATTTAGGGCATTATAGGGTTTATATATTAGAGTTTTTTAGGTTTAGTGGTTTTTTTTTACGTTTTTAAGGGTTAAGTGTTTCTTAGTGTTTAGGGTTTAGGGCTTAGGGTTTATTTGTGTATTTTTGTTTTATGGTCTACGGATTTTAGGACTTAGAGTTTAGAGATTACGGTTTTGTAGGGGTTTTAAATTGTTTTTAGAGTTTCTTTTAGTGTTTATAGGCTTTACGATTTCTTATAGTTTAGGGTTTAGGGGTTTAGGTTTAGGATTTAGGGTTTTAGGTTAGGGTTTAAAGTTTAGGTCTTAGAAATATTTTATGTTTAGGGTTTTAGAGTAAGGTTTTATCTAGGTTTAAAGGGTTTAGGGCTTTGGATCTTTAATGTTAATGCTTTTTAGGGTTTTATAGGTTTTAGAGTTTAGGGCTTAGGGTTTTGTTTTGTGGTTTTTAGGGTTTAACATATACGAATAATGTTTCGTAGGGTTAAGAGCTTAAAGTTTTTTAGGTTTAGCAGTTTTTGGGGTTTTAAAGGTTAAGTGTTTCTTAGGATTTAGGGTTGAAGGCTTAGTGTTTATTTCTATTTTTTAGTTTTAGGGTTTACGGATTGTTAGGATTTAGGGTTTAAAGATTAGGGTTTTGTAGGGGTTTTAAATGCGTTTTAGGGTTCTTTAGGGTTTATAGGATTTAGGGTTTATTAAAGTTTAGGATTTAGGTTATAGGTTTAGGATATAGGGTTTTAGGTTAGGGTTTAGGGTTTAGGGATTAGTGTTTTTGTAGGTTTAGGGTTTTAGGTTAAGGTTTTTATCTAGGTGTTTACGGTTTTGGGCTTTGGGTAGGTTAATGTTTTTTATGATTTTATAGGTTTAGGATTTAGGGCTATGGTTTTTTTTTGTGTTTTTAGGGTTTAACATATACTATTTAGGGATTTATAGGGTTTAGAGCTTAGAGTTTTTTATATTTAGGGGTTCTTATGTTTTTTTAGGGTTATGTGTTTCTTAGGGTTTTTTAGAGTTTAGGGTTTTTGGGCTTAGGGTTTTGTTGTGTACCTATGGTTTACGGTTTACATATTTTCAGAAATTAGAGTTTAGACCTTTGGGTGTTGTAGGGGTTTTAAATGGTATTTAGAGTTTTTAGGGTCGATTTTAAGGTTTATAGGATTTAGGGTTTCCTAAGGTTAAGGGGTTTCTTAGGGCTTTAGGTTTTAGAATTTAGTGTTTTCAGAGGTTTTTTTTTAGGTTATGGGTTTTGGGTTAAGGGTTTTGTCTAGGTTTTTAGGGTTTAGGGCTTTGGATTTTTTAGTTTAATGTTTTTTTAGTGTTTTATAGGTTTTAGAGTTTAGGGCTTAGAATTTTTTTATGTGTATTTTTTAGTGTTTAGCATAAACGATTTAGGGATTTATAGGGTTTATATATTACTGTTTTTTAGGTTTAGTGGTTTTTGGGTTTTTTAGCTTTATATGGGTTAAGTGTTTTGTACTGTTTAGGGAGTAGGGCTTAGGGTTTATTTGTGTACTTTAGTTTTATGGTCTACGGATTTTTAGGACTTAGGGTTTAGAGATTACGGTTTTGTAGGTATTTTAAATTGTTATTAGAGTTTCTTTTAGGGTTTATAGGATTTAGTGTTTTAGGTTAGGGTTTAGGGTTTAGGTCTTAGAAATATTTTATCTTTAGGGTTTTACAGTAAGGGTTTTGTCTAGGTTTAAAGGGTTTAGGACTTTGGATTTTTAATGTTAATGCTTTTTAGGGTTTTATAGGTTTTAGAGTTTAGGGTTTTATTTTGTGTCTTTTAGGGTTTAACATATATGAATTAGGGTGTCATAGGGTTAAGAGCTTAAAGTTTTTAGGGTTAGCGGTTTTTGGGTTTTTAAAGGTTAAGTGTTTCTTAGAGTTTAGGGTTTAAGTCATAGGTTTATTTGTGTATTTTAGTTTTAGGTTTACAGATTTTTAGGATTTAGGGTTTTGAGATTAGGGTTTTTTAGAGGTTTTAAATGGGTTTTAGGGTTTCTTTAGGGTTTATAGGATTTGGGGTTTCTTAAAGTTTAGGATTTTGGGTTATAGGTTTAAGATTTAGGGTTTTAGGTTAGGGTTTAGGGTTTAAGGATTAGTGTTTTTGTAGGTTTAGGGTTTTAGGTTAAGGTTTTTATCTAGGTTTTTTACGGTTTAGGGCTCTTGGGTAGGTTATTGCTTTTTAGGATTTTATAGGTTTAGGGTTTTATGCTAAGGTTTTTTTTGTGTTTTTACGGTTTAACATATACAATTTAGGGATTTATAAGGTTTAGAGCTTAGAATTTTTTAGATTTAAGGGTTCTTGAGTTTTTTAGGGTTAAGTGTTTCTTAGGGTTTTTTAGAGTTTATGGTTTTGGGCTAGGGGTTTTGTTTTTTAGCTATGGTTTACGGTTTAAATATTTTTAGAATTTAGAGTTTAGAGCTTTGGGTTTTGTAGGGGTTTAAAATAGTATTTAGGGATTTTATGGTCGATTTTAGGGTTTATAGGACTATAGGGTTTCCTAAGGATAAGGGTTGAGGGTTTCTTAGGGCTTTATGTTTAGGATTTAGGGTTTCCGGAGGGTTTTTTTTTTGGGTTAAGGGTTTCAATCAAGGTTTTTAGGTTTTAGTGCTTTGGATTTTTAGTTTATAGCTTTTTAGGGTTTTATAGGTTTTTTAGTTTAGGGCTTAGAATTTTTTTTGATGTGTACTTTTAGGGTTTAGCATATACGATTTAGGGATTTATAGGGTTTATCTATTAGAGTTTTTTAGGTTTAGCGGATTTTTTGGGTTTTTTAAGGTTTTAAGGGTTAAGTGTTTCTTAGTGTTTAGGGTTTAGGGCTTAGGGTTTCTTAGTTAATTTTAGGTTATGGTCTACGGATTTTGAGGACTAAGGGTTTAGAGATGACGGTTTTGTAGGCTTTTTAAATTGTTTTTAGAGTTTCTTTTTAGGGTTTATAGGTTTTACGGTTTCTTATAATTTAGGGTTTAGGGTTTTAGGTTTAGGATTTAGGGTTTTAGGTTAGGGTTTTGGGTTTAGGTCTTAGAAATATTTTATGTTTACGATTTTAACAGTAAAGGTTTTATCTAGGTTTTAAGGGTTTAGGGCTTTGGGTTTTAAGGTTAATGCTTTTTTAGTGTTTTATAGGTTTTAGAGTTTAGTGCTTAGGGTTTTTTTTTGTTGTTTTTTATGGTTTAACATATACAAATTAGGGTTTCATTGGGTTAAAAGATTAATGTTTTTAAGGATTAGCGGTTTTTCGATTTTTAAAGGTTAAGTGTTTCTTAGGGTTTATTGGTGTATTTTAGTTTTAGGGTTTACGGATTATTAGGATTTAGGGTTTAGAGATTAGGGTTTTTGAAGGTGATTAAAATGGATTTTTCGGGTTTTTTTAATGTTTATAGGGTTTATAGGATTTACGGATTTTTAGGACTTAAGGTTTAGAGATTACGATTTTGTAGGCGTTTTTAAATTGTTTTTTAGAGTTTCTTTTAGGGTTTATAGGCTTAACGGTTTCCTATAGTTTAGGGTTTAGGGTTCTAGGTTTAGGATTTAGGGTTTTAGGTTAAGATTTAGGGTTTAGGTCTTAGAAATATTTTATGTTTAGGGTTTTATACTAAGGGTTTTATCTTGGGTTTAAACGGTTTAGGGCTTTGGATTTTTAATGTTAATGCTTTTTAGGGTTTTTATGTTTTAGAGTTTAGGGCTTAGGGTTTGGTTTTGTGTTTTTTTTAGGGTTTAACATATACGAATTAGGGTTTTATAGGGCTAAGAGCTTAAAGTTTTTTTAGGTTTAGCAGTTTTTGGGATTTTAAGGGTTTTTAAAGGTTAAGTGTTTCTTAGGGTTTAGGGTTTAAGGCTTAGGGTTTATATGTGTATTTTAGTTTTAGGGTTTATGGATTTTTAGGATTTAGGGTGTAGAGATTAGGGTTTTGTAGGGGTTTTAAATAGGTTTTAGGGTTTCTTAAAGCTTAGGATTTAGGGTTATAGGTTTAGGATTTAGGGTTTTAGGTTAGGGTTTAGGGTTTAAGGATTAGTGTTTTTTTAGGTTTAGGGTTTTAGGTTAACGTTTTTATCTTGGTTTTATGGTTTAGGGCTCTGGGTAGGTTAATGTTTTTAAAGATTTTATAGGTTTATGGTTTAGGGCTATGGTTTTTTTTGTGTTTTTAGGGTTTAGCATATACGATTTACGGCTTTATAGGGTTTAGATCTTAGAGTTTTTTTAGATTTAGGGGTTTTTGAGTTTTGTAGTGTTAAGTGTTTCTTAAGGTTTTTTAGAGTTTAGGGTTTTGGGCTTAGGGTTTTGTTGTGTAGCTATGGTTTACAGTTTACAGATTTTTAGAATTTAGAGTTTAGAGCTTTGGGTTTTGTAGGGGTTTTAAATGGGTATTTAGGGTCGATTTTAGGGTTCATAGGATTTAGGGTTTTCCAAAGGTTAAGGGGGTAGGGTTTCTTAGGGCTTTAGGTTTAGGATTTAGGGTTTTCGGAGGTGTTTTTTAAGGTTATGGGTTTTGGGTTAAAGATTTTATCAAGGTGTTTAGGGTTTAAGGCTTTGGATTTTTAGTTTTAATGATTTTAGGGTTTTTTAGGTTTTAGAGTTTAGGGCTTAGAATTTTTTTTATGTGTATTTTTTAGGGTTTAGCATATACTTTTATGGCTTATAGAGTTTATATATTATAGTTTTTTAGGTTTAATGGTTTTTGGATTTTTTAGGGTTTCTAATGGTTTAGTGTTTCTTAGTGTTTAGGGTTAGGGCTTTAATTTGTGTTTTTTAGGGTTTAACATTTACGAATTAGGTTTCATAGGGTTAAGATCTTAATGTTTTTTAGCTTTGGCTGTTTTTGGGTTTTTAATGGTTTTTAAAGGTTGAGTGTTTCTTAGGGTTTAGGGTTTATTTGTGTATTTTAGTTTTAGGGTTTACGGTTTCTAGGATTTATGGTTTATAGATTAGGGTTTTGTAGGGGTTTTAAATGGGTTTTAGGGTTTTTTTTAGGCTTTGTAGGATTTACGGTTTCTTCAAGTTTAGGATTTTAGGGTTTATAGGTTTAGGATTTACGGTTTTAGGTTAGGGATTAGTGTTTTGTAGGTTTAGAGTTTTAAGGTTAAGGATTTTATCAAGGTTTTTACGGTTTAGGGCTCTGGGTAGTTAATGTTTTTTAGGATTTTATAGGTTTAGGGGTTAAAGGCTAAGGTTTTTTTTGAGTTTATTTAGGGTTACGGCTTTATAGGGTTTAGAGCTTAGAGTTTGTTCGATTTAGGGGTTCTTGAGTTTTTTTAGGGTTAAATGTTTCTTAGGGTTTTTTATAATTTAGGGATTTGGGCTTAGGGTTTTGTTGTGTAGCTATGGTTTACGGTTTACTGATTTTTAGAATTTAGAGTTTAAGCTTTGGGTTTTGTAGGGATTTTAAATGGTATTTAGGGTTTTTAGGGTTGATTTTAGGGTTTATAGGATTTATGGTTTCCTAAGGTTAAGGGTTTAGGGTTTCTTAGGGCTTTACGATTAGGAGTTAGGGATTTTGTAGCGTTTTTTTTTAGGTTATGGGTTTTGAGTTAAGGGTTTTATCAAGGTTTTTAGGGTTTATGGTATTGGATTTTTAGTTTAATAATTTATAGGATTTTATAGGTTTTAGAGTTTAGGGCTTAGAATTTTTTTATGTGTATTTTTAGGGTTTAGCATATACGATTTAGGGCTTTATAGGGTTTATATGTTAGAGTTTTTTAGGTTTAGCGGTTTTTGGGTTTTTAAGGTTTTTAAGGGTGAAGTCATTCTTAGTGTTTAGGGTTAAGGGCTTAGGGTTTATTTGTGTATTTTAGTTTTATGGTCTACGGATTTTTAGGACTCTGGGTTTAGAGATTATGGTTTCGAAGGCGTTTTAAATTGTTTTTAGAGTTTCTTTAAGGGTTTATAGGCTTTACGGTTTGTTATAGTTTAGGGTTTGGTGCTTTATGTTTAGGATTTAGGGTTTAGGGTTTAGGTCTTAGAAATATTTTATGTTTATGGTTTTATAGTAAGGGTTTAATCTAGGTTTAAAGGGTTTAGGGCTTTGGATTTTTAATGTTAATGCTTTTTAGAGTTTTATAGGCTTTAGAGATTAGGGCTTAGGGTTTTATTTTGTGTTTTTTAGGGTTTAACACATACGAATTAGGGTTTCATAGGGTTAAGAGCTTAAAGTTTTTTAGGTTTTATAGTTTTTGGGTTTTAAAGGTTAAGTGTTTCTTAGGGTATATGGTTTCAGTCTTAGGGTTTATTTGTGTATTTTAGTTTTAGTATTTACGGATTTTTAGGATTTAGGGTTTAGAGATTAGGGTTTTGTAGGGGTTTCAAATGGGTTTTAGGGTTTCTTTACGGTTTATAGGATTTAGGGTTTCTTAAAGTTTAGGATTTAGGGTTATAGGTTTAGGATTTAGGGTTTAGGTTAGGGTTTAGGGTTTAAGGATTAGTGTTTTTGTAGATTTAGGGTTTTAGGTTAAGGTTTTTATCTAGGTTTTTATGGTTTAGGGCTCTGGGTAGGTTAATGTTTTTTAGGATTTTTTAGGTTTAGGGTTTAGGGCTATGGTTTTTTTTGTGTTTTTGGGGTTTAATATATACGATTTACGGCTTTATAGGGTTTAGAGCTTATAGTTTTTTAGATATAGGGGTTCTTGAGTTTTTTAGGGTTAAGTGTTTCTTAAGGTTTTTTAGAGTTTAGGGTTTTGGTTGTGTAGCTATGTTTTACGGTTTACTGATTTTTAGAATTTAGAGTTTAAAGCTTTGAGTTTTGTAGGGATTTTAAATGGTATTTAGGGTTTTTAGGGTCGATTTTAGGGTTTATAGGATTTAGGGTTTCCTAAGGTTAAGGGTTTAGGGTTTCTTAGGACTTTAGGTTTAGGATTTAGGGTTTTCGGAGGGTTTTTTTTAGGGTTATGGTTTTGGGTTAATTTATCAAGTTTTTAGGGTTTAAGGCTTTGGATTTTTAGTTTAATGATTTTTAGGGTTTTATAGGTTTTAGATTTTAGGGCTTAGAATTTTTTTATGTGTATTTTTAGGGTTTAGCATATACGATTTAGGGCTTTATAGGTTTTATATAGTAGACTTTTTTAGGTTTAGAGGTTTTTGGGTTTTTAAGGTTTTTAAGGCTTACGTCTTTCTTTGTGTTTAGGGTTTAGGGCTAGGGTTTATTGTGTATTTTAGTTTTATCGTCTACGAATTTTTAGGACTTAGGGTTTAGAGATTACGGCTTCTTACGTTTTAATTGTTTTTATAGTTTCTTTTATGGTTTATAGGCTTTACGGTTTCTTATAGTTCAGGGTTTGGTTTTAGTTTAGATTTAGGGTTTTAGTTTAGGTCTTAGAAATATTTTATTTTAAGGTTTTATAGTAAGGTTTTATCCATTTTTTAAGGGTTTTAGGGCTTTGGATTTTTAAGGTTATTGCTTGATTTATAGGTTTTAGAGTTTTGGGCTTAGGGTTTTATTTTGTTTTTTTAGGGTTAATATATACGAATTAGGGTTTCATAGTTAAGAACTTAAAGTTTTTTAGGTTTAGCGGTTTTTGGGTTTTTAAGGGTTTAAAAGTTAAGAGTTTCTTACGTTTAGAGTTTATTTGTGTATTTTAGTTTTAGGGTTACGGATTTTTTAGGATTTAGGGTTTAGAGATTAGGGTTTGTAGGGGTCTTAAAGGGGTTTTAGGGCTTATAGATTTAAGGTTTTTTAAAGTTGAGGATTTAGGGTTTAGGGATTAGTATTTTTGTAGTTTAGGGTTTTATGTTAAGGTTTTTATCTACGTTTTTACGGTTTAGGGCTCTGGGTAGGTTAATGTTTTTTTAGGATTTTATAGGTTTAGGGTTTAGGGCTAAGGTTTTTTTTTTGGTTTTTAGGGTTTAAAAATATACTATTTACGGCTTTATGGGTTTTAGAGCTTAGAATTTTTTTAGATTTAGGGGTTCTTGAGTTTTTTAGGGTTAAGTATTTCTTAGGTTTTTTAAAATTTAGGTTTTGGGCGTAGGGTGTTGTTGGCAGCTATTATTTACGGTTACAGATTTTTTAGAATTTAGAGTTAGAGCTTGGGTTTTGTAGGGGTTTTAATGTATTTAGGATTTTTAGGGTTGATTTTAGTTTATAGGATTTAGGTTTCTTAAGGTTAAGGGTTTACGGTTTCTTAGGGCATTAGGTTTAGGATTTAGTGTTTTGGAGGGTTTTTTTTAGGCTTATGGTTTTTGGGTTTAGCGTTTTATCAAGGTTTTTAGGTTTAGGGCTTTGGATTTTGTTTTAATTATTTTTAGGGTTATATAGGTTTTAGAGTTTAGGGCTTAGAATTTTATGTGTATTTTTAGGGTTTAGCATATAATTAGGGTTTATAGGGTTTTTATATAGAGTTGTTTAGGTTTAGCGTTTTTGAGTTTTTTAAGTTTTTAAGGGTTAAGTTCTTATTGTTTTTATTTGTGTATTTTAGTTTAGTCTACGGATTTTAGGACTTAGGGTTTAGAGTTACCGTTGTAGGTTTTATGTTTTAGGTTTCTTTTAGGTTATAGGTTTACGGTTTCTTATAGTTTAGGTTTAGGTTTTAGGTTTAGATTAGGTTTTAGGGGTTTAGGTTTAGGTCTTAATTTTATGGTTAGGTTTTACTAAGTTTTATCTAGAAACTACATTTTAGTGGCGACATATGTCACGACAGAAACCTAGAAAGTCGCTGCTAAAGGTGTTTGTGGCGACACTTGCGCCGTAGCAATTACTTCCATAACTAAGTGTTATTTGTGACGACCATGGAGAGTTGCTACTAAAACACACATTTGTGGCGACTTTTGTTGCCAAAAACAATTAATGGATATGGTCATTAAAAGGTTTCAGGTCGCCACTGCAAACTATCTTTTAGCGGCGAACTTTCTTGCCACAAAAAACATTATATTTAGCAGCAATAGTTGTCGCTGCAATAACCCCTTTGCTTTAGTGACGACTGTAGTTGCCACAAAAAATCATTCCTTCAGTAGCAATATGCGTTGCTGCTGTAGCTACTAACTTTTACCCGTAGCAAAAAAGTCACCACAGAAAGCTAATTTCAATTTTTTTTAAAAAGCTAATAGATTTTAATTAATTTCATAAACTCAATATTATTACAGATAGGACAAAAAATACTTTTCAACTCCAATATCTTAAATTGTTCAGTCACTAACA
>NW_026019868.1:0-4366 GCF_900185275.1 Solanum verrucosum
TGAGGTGTTTAATGATATAAAATAGGTTATATAGGTCTATTAAATCAGTATAAAACGACCCTACACTAAGATCATTAAATTAGGAAAACTTACCTTTGGCAGTTTTTGGATAGCTCGCAGGTGTGACCTACGGCCACCACCTACGGGGCGTAGGTCAGTTCACACTCCGTACTGGTGGGGCGTAGATTGACCCTGAAGCTCCTAAGTTGCCCCCTTGACCCACGATTCACTCCCACGGAACGTGGACCATCCTACCGAGCGTAGGTCCCCTCCGTGGGTGACACATTTTTGGCAGAATTTTGGGAACTTGGCAGCCTTGGGGTCTAGACTTAAGGCTCCCCCTCAAGGACCCTTGGTTGGTCTTTGGGGGGTGCTACCTTGACGTTTAACCCCTAGAAACCTCCACCTAGGCTCGGGAAGTCAATATACGACATATAACAAAACAACAACCTCAAAAGCTCACATGTCCGCTCTACTTTCACCTATTAGTTTTCGTTAGACTCTAGCTTGGTCTTACTAGTTTCACAGTTGTTGCATCATCTCCCCCTTAGGAACATTCATCCTCGAATGACACTTAAAATACTTTATGGAATTAAAGACTCAAGACTAGCAGCCCATCATGCATGAAACAAACGACTTTCATAATACGCAGCCCCATCAATAGTCGAAATGCGAAGCACATCAATAAATACAATCAAGAGGTGACATCAACTCCGATTCAACATGATCAATGCAAATACAAGGAAGTAGGAACTACATCTACAAACTCATTATGCATGAAATGCAACATATCTTATGTTCATAGGAGGAACTACCTTCTCCTAGTCATAACATTGTCCACATACTCTTATGGAGCTCATATGCAATCACTTCTCAAAGAACATTTTCTTCAAGGAGGAATTCTCAACTCCTAACTAAAACATGCTCATATATTTCTTAACTTGCCGGTCTAAGATCCCAATTTTGCTTCTAAATTAGAGAGGTTCCCATCTAACTCTTGCTCACAAGCAACCTACCAAACACACTCAAGCTCATATGAGCCTACCAAATTGGATTAAACTCCTCAAACTCACTACACCCTTTTAAGGTGAGAATTTTAAGGCAAACCAAATCATGGACATCTAGCTAACTCAACCTTTCATATCCATCACACAAGGGGATTTTAACAATGGAGAGTTACAGTTCTAACCTCTTTCAAAGAGTCTTCTCACTCAACATCTCTAGGCATCACTTAAACACTCATCAAATCCTCCAACACAATCATAAAACTCATAATGGCTAAGTTAGGTTCTACCAACCAAACTAAACATAACCTCGCAATCACCTTGCTAGGTAGGCACACTATCACTTCCCTTTTGGGAGTAAGCCTACTCAAATTCTTCTAACATCCTTTTATAACATAAAGGCTACTATGAAGCATCATTCACCACTAAAAGCTTAACATCACAATCTATTACCCTCAAATATCACAAGTCACATAGCCATAATTGGCATCACAACCAACCTTTTTTCCCTCACTCCTTGAGCATACACTCTTTTAATACCCATATCCTAAAGAGCATCGGATAAGGGATAAGAGCAGAGCTTATAGATCTATGGCACGATTGGAGATGAAGAAGTGAAGTTCCTTAGCATCCAATAGCTTCCTGATTTGTTGTTTTTTGTATGCTGAGACGCTTGGTTCGCTAGGTATTTTTTTGTGTCTAGGTGTTTTTAAATTTTGTTCTATTTTGGACGTTGTAGAAGTGAAGTTACCATTGTTGGGTTTCGAGCTTTTCAAACTTTTCAAAATTTGAAAGTGGGTCTTTTGATTGAGGATAAATTGGACGTTAATAATTAGTGGGCTTTGTTCTCTTGAAGGTAAGAAAATCTTAAATTTTGAGACAATTTCGAGTTGATTTGAGTGTATTGGGGTTTAGTGTGTGTTCTTGGTGTCTTCAAGTTGTTCTTGGATGAAGAAGAAAAAATAAAGTACATTTGATCCAACTTTTCAAGTCAAAGTTGGTCAAAGGTGTTTTTTTTTGGGACAATTAGTGGAATTTTAAAAAAAATAAAAATTTAAAATCTAAAATAAAATAAAAAAATTCACGTGGACTGACACATCAACAGCCACATCAGACGCAATCTGCCACACGGCGTTGCATCAGCAGCTAGCACAGCAGACAACCTGCCAGCGACGCCCAGTCGCACCTGATGCGCGTGTGCGTCAGTTTCAGAGACCAAAACCTGCCAGCGACGCCCAGTCGCACCTCATTCTTGATCAATTATAGTCATATAGGAAACGTATAAACTCAATCTCAACACTACCCAACCATGATCCATCATATAAGTCATAATCAAGCCAATTATTCTTTATAAGCTTTACCCTAAATAAATTCAAGTCTAGGTGATCTAATCTAAGGAATTACATGAAGAAGTTCATATTTCTTGGAGGATCACACTTAAACCCTCAATTAGGCTCTTTTATGGCATAGCCCTAATTACATCAATTCACCTTAGAAATCTTAGGTTAATTAAATATACATGTAGAATCATACTTATATTATGAAATTACATCATAATTAATTCACATCCAATCAAGTGAATCAACTTCTAACAATATTCATAATGAAGAGAAGAGTTATAGCTAAGGTTGGGGAAAACTCATGGATTCTTTGGAATTCAAGTTAAAACCATCTAATATTAGTAGTATCATCAATAACAAATATAATTCAACCTTTAATAACAACTTTGAAAGGAATCCATGGGGTTGAGTTGAAACCCTAGCTAATTGGGTTTTCTAGAATTGAGTTAAAAGCTTTTGAAAGGGCTCCTTGGGTGATAGCTTCCCAAGGATGAAGAACTCCCATACCTTAGGTGTAGAGTCCAAAAAAAATCATATTGAAAAGCTCCCATCTTCAAACACTAGTTGATCTCTTTCTTGGTTCTTCAATGGATGTTCTAGTGAGAAGACTTTTGGAGAGGAGGGGAAAGTGGTTGGGTTTTGTTTTGGGGTCTTGGGTTATAATGAATTAATAAGGTGTTTAATGATATAAAATAGGTTATATAGGTCTATTAAATCAGTATAAAACGACCCTACACTAAGATCATTAAATTAGGAAAACTTACCTTTGGCAGTTTTTGGATAGCTCGCAGGTGTGACCTATGGCCACCACCTACGGGGCGTAGGTCAGTTCACACTCCGTACTGGTGGGGCGTAGATTGACCCTGAAGCTCCTAAGTTGCCCCCTTGACCCACGATTCACTCCCACGGAACGTGGACCATCCTACCGAGCGTAGGTCCCCTCCGTGGGTGCCACATTTTTGGCAGAATTTTGGGAACTTGGCAGCCTTGGGGTCTAGACTTAAGGCTCCCCCTCAAGGACCCTTGGTTGGTCTTTGGGGGGGTGCTACCTTGACGTTTAACCCCTAGAAACCTCCACCTAGGCTCGGGAAGTCAATATACGACATATAACAAAACAACAACCTCAAAAGCTCACATGTCCGCTCTACTTTCACCTATTAGTTTTCGTTAGACTCTAGCTTGGTCTTACTAGTTTCACAGTTGTTGCATCATCTCCCCCTTAAGAACATTCATCCTCGAATGACACTTAAAATACTTTATGGAATTAAAGACTAAAGACTAGCATCCCATCATGCATGAAACATCAATAATGCATAAATCAAGATTCACTATTCATAATGTGCACTTATTCAAATGAGGTGACATCAACTCCAATTCAACATGATCAATGCAAATACAAGGAAGTAGGAACTACATCTACAAACTCATTATGCATGAAATGCAACATATCTTATGTTCATAGGAGGAACTACCTTCTCCTAGTCATAACATTGTCCACATACTCTTATGGAGCTCATATGCAATCACTTCTCAAAGAACATTTTCTTCAAGGAGGAATTCTCAACTCCTAACTAAAACATGCTCATATATTTCTTAACTTGCCGGTCTAAGATCCCAATTATTGCTTCTAAATTAGAGAGGTTCCCATCTAAGCACTCTTGCTCACAAGCAACCTTACCAACACCACTCAAAGTCTCATATGAGCCTACCAAATTGGGATTAAACTCCTCAAACTCACTACACCCTTTTTAAGGTGAGAATTTTAAGGCAAACCAAATCATGGACATCTAGCTAACTCAACCTTTCATATCCATCACACAAGGGGATTTAACAATGGAGAGTTACAGTTCTAACCTCTTTCAAAGAGTCTTCTCACTCAACATCTCTAGGCATCACTTAAACACTCATCAAATCCTCCAACACATCATAAAACTCATAATGGCTAAGTTAGGTTCTACCAACAACTAAACATAACCTCGCAATTCACCTTGCTAGGTAGGCACACTAATCACTCCCTTTGGG